>NC_091203.1:22924411-22931911 GCF_040958095.1 Procambarus clarkii | reverse complement strand
CAGTCATGGTAGCGTGTCGGCGGCCCGTCTTGCTGAAGATAAAACTCATCATCTTCAAAGACCTCGCTGATGTTGGGCACTGACAGCCTGTCGCAGCAAGGTGAACCAGTCACAGAAGCGTCAAGAAAGAATGGTCCAGTTAATCCTCTTGATGACAAGCCACACGACACTGTAACTGCTGGGTAAATTACTATAATGTTCCAGCGTGACATGCGGACTCCCCAGCTCCCCCGGCTGGCCCAACTGTGGCGGTTAATTGAACCATTTAATTTAAATGTAGCCTCATCACTCCGCACAATGTTCGTTGGGAAGAGTGGGTCGTCTACACGCCTCACCAAGCACTATTCTCACTACTCCTCGGCCCGGATCATCTTCACCGATACCATAAACTAACCTTGGAAGATAAGCGCTGTCATTGGAAGGAATTTTCCTACGGCAACGATTCAAAATACGATGGACAGACGGGCTTCGAAGTTCCTCCGTCACGGCCCGCTTGCCCCGCAGGTATTCTTGGACTTCGATGACATTCTTGGACTTCGATGATATTCTTGGACTTCGATGATATGTTTCCAGAACCTTTCGTGCTTCGTACGGCTCGTCGAGGTCTCTGGTCTTCAGGAACACTTCTGGTGGACACTCTGAAGAGCTCCGTCGGGTTTAAACTCATCACTAATTCACGTGATGATAAGTCGCGTCGGTTGGTCTGTTTGAAACTCCCTCCTAAACTGTCTTTGTACCTCAGCTCCGTTTTCTAACTCCAGAAGCATTTTGGGATGACTTTATTTACTTCGAAGCGTTATCTGGCTGCTATTGTGCTATCAGCTGGTATAGTGTGTACACATTATTTGGGACATCCACATGCTGTGTACATAATCCACATGTTGTGTACATAATCAACATGCTGTGTAATAATCCACATGTTGTGTACATAATCCACATGTTGTGTACATAATCCACACGCTGTGCATTATTGGTCATGTACTCACCTAGTTGAGCTCTGGCTCTTTGGTCCCGCCTCTCAACTGTCAATCAACTGGTGTACAGGTTCCTGAGCCTATTGGGCTCTATCATATCTACATTATAAACTGTGTATGGAGTCAGCCTCCACCACATCACTGCCTAATGCATTCCACCTGTTAACTACTCTGACACTGAAAAAGTTCCTTCTAACGTCTCTGTGGCTCATGTGGGTACTCAGTTTCCACCTGTGTCCCCTTGTTCGCGTCCCACCAGTGTTGAATAGTTTATCCTTGTTTACCCGGTCGATTCCTCTGAGGATTTTGTAGGTTGTGATCATGTCTCCCCTTACTCTTCTGTCTTCCAGTGTCGTAAGGTGCATTTCCCGCAGCCTTTCCTCGTAACTCATGCCTCTTAGATCTGGGACTAGTCTAGTGGCATACCTTTGGACTTTTTCCAGCTTCGTCTTGTGCTTGACAAGGTACGGGCTCCATGCTGGGGCCGCATACTCCAGGATTGGTCTTACATATGTGGTATACAAGATTCTGAATGATTCCTTACACAGGTTCCTGAACGCTGTTCTGATGTTAGCCAGCCTCGCATATGCCGCAGACGTTATTCTTTTTATGTGGGCTTCAGGAGACAGGTTTGGTGTGATATCAACTCCTAGATCTTTCTCTCTGTCCGTTTCATTAAGTATTTCATCTCCTATTCTGTATCCTGTGTTTGGCCTCCTATTTCCACCGCCTAGTTTCATTACTTTGCATTTACTAGGGTTGAACTTCAACAGCCATTTGTTGGACCATTCACTCAGTCTGTCTAGGTCATCTTGTAGCCTCCTACTATCGTCCTCTGTTTCAATCCTCCTCATAATTGTGAGTGTGTGTGTGTAGGTCCTTGTATTGAATAAAGTGTCTTTATCTACCCCTATCAAGTCTTCTGAGAATCTTGTATGTGGTGATCATGTCTTCTCTAACTCTTCTGTCTTCCAGTGATTTGAGGTTAAGTTGCCATAGTCTCTCCTCGTAACTTGGCATGTAATATTATGGCAATATGTGACCATAATAGTATTGGCCCACATACTGACCAATAGTGACCATGTAGAATGTCAGGGGCCCACATACTGACCAATGGTGACCATGTAGAGTGTCAGGGGCCCACATACTGACCATGTAGGGTGTCAGGGGCCCACATACTGACCAATAGTGACCATGTAGAGTGTCAGGGGCCACATACTGACCATGTAGGGTGTCAGGGGCCCACATACTGACCAATAGTGACCATGTAGAGTGTCAGGGGCCCACATACTGACCATGTAGGGTGTCAGGGGCCCACATACTGACCAATAGTGACCATGCAGAGTGTCAGGGGCCCAAATACTGACCAATAGTGACCATGTAGAGTGTCAGGGGCCCACATACTGACCATGTAGGGTGTCAGGGGCCCACATACTGACCAATAGTGACCATGTAGAGTGTCAGGGGTCCACATACTGACCATGTAGGGTGTCAGGGGCCCACATACTGACCATGTAGGGTGTCAGGGGCCCACATACTGACCATGTAGGGTGTCAGGGCCCACATAGTGACCATGTAGGGTGTCAGGGCCCACATACTGACCATGTAGGGTGTCAGGGGCCCACATACTGACCATGTAGGGTGTCAGGGGCCCACATACTGACCAAGTAGGGTGTCAGGGCCAACATACTGACCATGTAGGGTGTCAGGGGCCCACATAGTGACCATGTAGGGTGTCAGGGGCCCACATACTGACCTTGTAGGGTGTCAGGGGCCCACATAGTGACCATGTAGGGTGTCAGGGCCCACATAGTGACCATGTAGGGTGTCAGGGCCCACATACTGACCATGTAGGGTGTCAGGGGCCCACATACTGACCATGTAGGGTGTCAGGGGCCCACATACTGACCATGTAGGGTGTCAGGGGCCCACATAGTGACCATGTAGGGTGTCAGGGCCCACATACTGACCATGTAGGGTGTCAGGGCCCACAAACTGACCATGTAGGGTGTCAGGGGCCCACATAGTGACCATGTAGGGTGTCAGGGGGCCACATAGTGACCATGTAGGGTGTCAGGGGCCCACATACTGACCATGTAGGGTGTCAGGGGGCCACATAGTGACCATGTAGGGTGTCAGGGGCCCACATAGTGACCATGTAGGGTGTCAGGGCCCACATACTGACCATGTAGGGTGTCAGGGGCCCACATACTGACCATGTAGGGTGTCAGGGGCCCACATACTGACCATGTAGGGTGTCAGGGGCCCACATGCTGACCATGTAGGGTGTCAGGGGGCCACATAGTGACCATGTAGGGTGTCAGGGGCCCACATAGTGACCATGTAGGGTGTCAGGGGCCCACATACTGACCTTGTAGGGTGTCAGGGGCCCACATAGTGACCATGTAGGGTGTCAGGGGCCCACATAGTGACCATGTAGGGTGTCAGGGGCCCACATACTGACCATGTAGGGTGTCAGGGCCCACATACTGACCATGTAGGGTGTCAGGGCCCACATACTGACCATGTAGGGTGTCAGGGGGCCACATACTGACCATGTAGGGTGTCAGGGGCCCACATAGTGACCATGTAGGGTGTCAGGGGCCCACATACTGACCTTGTAGGGTGTCAGGGGCCCACATAGTGACCATGTAGGGTGTCAGGGCCCACATAGTGACCATGTAGGGTGTCAGGGCCCACATACTGACCATGTAGGGTGTCAGGGGCCCACATACTGACCATGTAGGGTGTCAGGGGCCCACATACTGACCATGTAGGGTGTCAGGGGCCCACATAGTGACCATGTAGGGTGTCAGGGCCCACATACTGACCATGTAGGGTGTCAGGGCCCACATACTGACCATGTAGGGTGTCAGGGGCCCACATAGTGACCATGTAGGGTGTCAGGGGGGGCCCACATAGCTGACCATAGTAGGGTGTGCAGGCGCCCCACAATACTAGACCATGTAGGGTGTCAGAGGTCCACAATAGTGACCATGTAAGGGTGTCAGGGGGGCCCACATAGCTGACCATGTAGGGTGTCAGGGGCCCACATACTGACCATGTAAGGGGTGTCAGGGGGCCACATAGCTGACCATGGTAGGGGTGTCAAGGGGTGCCACAGACTGACCATAGTAAGGGTGTCAGGGGGCCCACATACTGACCATGTAGGGTGTCAGTGCGGCCCACATACTGACCATGTAGGGTGTCAGGGGACCCACGATACTGACCATGTAGGGTGTCAGGGGCCCACATAGTGACCATGTAGGGTGTCAGGGGCCCACATACTGACCATGTAGGGTGTCAGGAGGGCCACATAGTGACCTGTAGGGTGTCAGGGCCCACATAGTGACCATGTAGGGTGTCAGGGGCCCACATACTGACCATGTAGGGTGTCAGGGGGCCACATACTGACCATGTAGGGTGTCAGGGGGCCCACATACTGACCATGTAGGGTGTCAGGGGCCCACATAGTGACCATGTAGGGTGTCAGGGGCCCACATAGTGACCATAGTAGGGTGTCCAGGGCCC
This sequence comes from Procambarus clarkii, assembly GCF_040958095.1. Lineage (NCBI taxonomy): Eukaryota > Metazoa > Arthropoda > Malacostraca > Decapoda > Cambaridae > Procambarus > Procambarus clarkii. The sequence continues at coordinate 22,927,406 of NC_091203.1, read as the reverse complement.
ACATACTGACCATGTAGGGTGTCAGGGGCCCACATAGTGACCATGTAGGGTGTCAGGGGGCCACATAGTGACCATGTAGGGTGTCAGGGGCCCACATACTGACCATGTAGGGTGTCAGGGGCCCACATAGTGACCATGTAGGGTGTCAGGGCCCACATACTGACCATGTAGGGTGTCAGGGCCCACATACTGACCATGTAGGGTGTCAGGGGCCCACATACTGACCATGTAGGGTGTCAGGGGCCCACATACTGACCATGTAGGGTGTCAGGGGGCCACATAGTGACCATGTAGGGTGTCAGGGGCCCACATACTGACCATGTAGGGTGTCAGAGGGCCACATAGTGACCATGTAGGGTGTCAGGGGCCCACATACTGACCATGTAGGGTGTCAGGGGCCCACATACTGACCATGTAGGGTGTCAGGGGGCCACATACTGACCATGTAGGGTGTCAGGGGGCCACATACTGACCATGTAGGGTGTCAGGGGGCCACATAGTGACCATGTAGGGTGTCAGGGGCCCACATAGTGACCATGTAGGGTGTCAGGGACCCACATAGTGACCATGTAGGGTGTCAGGGCCCACATAGTGACCATGTAGGGTGTCAGGGCCCACATAGTGACCATGTAGGGTGTCAGGGGTCCACATAGTGACCATGTAGGGTGTCAGGGGCCCACATAGTGACCATGTAGGGTGTCAGGGGGCCACAGAGTGACCATGTAGGGTGTCAGGGGCCCACATACTGACCATGTAGGGTGTCAGGGGCCCACATACTGACCATGTAGGGTGTCAGGGCCCACATAGTGACCATGTAGGGTGTCAGGGCCCACATAGTGACCATGTAGGGTGTCAGGGGCCCACATACTGACCATGTAGGGTGTCAGGGGCCCACATAGTGACCATGTAGGGTGTCAGGGGGCCACATAGTGACCATGTAGGGTGTCAGGGGCCCACATACTGACCATGTAGGGTGTCAGGGGGCCCACATACTGACCATGTAGGGTGTCAGGGGGCCACATAGTGACCATGTAGGGTGTCAGGGGGCCACATAGTGACCATGTAGGGTGTCAGGGGCCCACATAGTGACCATGTAGGGTGTCAGGGGCCCACATAGTGACCATGTAGGGTGTCAGGGGGCCACATACTGACCATGTAGGGTGTCAGGGGACCACATACTGACCATGTAGGGTGTCAGGGCCCACATAGTGACCATGTAGGGTGTCAGGGCCCACATAGTGACCATGTAGGGTGTCAGGGGCCCACATAGTGACCATGTAGGGTGTCAGGGGGCCACATACTGACCATGTAGGGTGTCAGGGGGCCACATACTGACCATGTAGGGTGTCAGGGGCCCACATAGTGACCATGTAGGGTGTCAGGGGCCCACATAGTGACCATGTAGGGTGTCAGGGGCCGACATAGTGACCATGTAGGATGTCAGGGGCCCACATAGTGACCATGTAGGGTGTCAGGGGCCCACATACTGACCATGTAGGGTGTCAGGGGCCCACATAGTGACCATGTAGGGTGTCAGGGGCCCACATACTGACCATGTGGGGTGTCAGGGGCCCACATAGTGACCATGTGGGGTGTCAGGGCCCACATAGTGACCATGTAGGGTGTCAGGGGCCCACATAGTGACTATGTAGGGTGTCAGGGGCCCACATAGTGACCATGTAGGGTGTCAGGGCCCACATAGTGACCTTGTAGGGTGTCAGGGGGCCACATAGTGACCATGTAGCGTGTCAGGGTCCACATAGTGACCATGTAGGGTGTCAGGGGCCCACATACTGACCATGTAGGGTGTCAGGGCCCACATACTGACCATGTAGGGTGTCAGGGGCCCACATAGTGACTATGTAGGGTGTCAGGGGCCCACATACTGACCATGTAGGGTGTCAGGGGGCCACATACTGACCATGTAGGGTGTCAGGGGCCACATACTGACCATGTAGGGTGTCAGGGGCCCACATAGTGACCATGTAGGGTGTCAGGGGCCCACATAGTGACCATGTAGGGTGTCAGGGGCCCACATAGTGACCATGTAGGGTGTCAGGGGGCCACATAGTGACCATGTAGGGTGTCAGGGGCCCACATAGTGACCATGTAGGGTGTCAGGGGCCCACATAGTGACCATGTAGGGTGTCAGGGGCCCACATAGTGACCATGTAGGGTGTCAGGGGCCCACATACTGACCATGTGGGGTGTCAGGGGCCCACATACTGACCATGTAGGGTGTCAGGGGCCCACATAGTGACCATGTAGGGTGTCAGGGGGCCACATACTGACCATGTAGGGTGTCAGAGGGCCACATAGTGACCATGTAGGGTGTCAGGGGCCCACATACTGACCATGTAGGGTGTCAGGGGGCCACATAGTGACCATGTAGGGTGTCAGGGGCCCACATACTGACCATGTAGGGTGTCAGGGGCCCACATAGTGACCATGTAGGGTGTCAGGGCCCACATACTGACCATGTAGGGTGTCAGGGCCCACATAGTGACCATGTAGGGTGTCAGGGGCCCACATACTGACCATGTAGGGTGTCTGGGGCCCACATACTGACCATGTAGGGTGTCAGGGGCCCACATAGTGACCATGTAGGGTGTCAGGGCCCACATACTGACCATGTAGGGTGTCAGGGCCCACATACTGACCATGTAGGGTGTCAGGGGCCCACATAGTGACCATGTAGGGTGTCAGAAGGCCACATAGTGACCATGTAGGGTGTCAGGGGCCCACATAGTGACCATGTAGGGTGTCAGGGGGCCACATAGTGACCATGTAGGGTGTCAGGGGCCCACATAGTGACCATGTAGGGTGTCAGGGCCCACATACTGACCATGTAGGGTGTCAGGGGCCCACATACTGACCATGTAGGGTGTCAGGGGCCCACATACTGACCATGTAGGGTGTCAGAGGGCCACATAGTGACCATGTAGGGTGTCAGGGGCCCACATACTGACCATGTAGGGTGTCAGGGGCCCACATA